>NC_135018.1:27071770-27074270 GCF_051020955.1 Megalopta genalis | reverse complement strand
CAAACTAACAAACTAACAAACTAACAAACTAACAAACTAACAAACTAACAAACTAACAAACTAACAAACTAACAAACTAACAAACTAACAAACTAACAAACTAACAAACTAACAAACTAACAAACTAACAAACTAACAAACTAACAAACTAACAAACTAACAAACTAACAAACTAACAAACTAACAAACTAACAAACTAACAAACTAACAAACTAACAAACTAACAAACTAACAAACTAACAAACTAACAAACTAACAAACTAACAAACTAACAAACTAACAAACTAACAAACTAACAAACTAACAAACTAACAAACTAACAAACTAACAAACTAACAAACTAACAAACTAACAAACTAACAAACTAACAAACTAACAAACTAACAAACTAACAAACTAACAAACTAACAAGCTAACAAACTAACAAGCTAACAAGCTAACAAGCTAACAAACTAACAAACTAACAAACTAACAAACTAACAAACTAGCAAACTAACAAACAATGAAAGTAACAATCTAACAAGCTAACAAGCTAACAAGCTAACAAACTAACAAGCTAACAAGCTAACAAGCTAACAAACTAACAAACTAACAAACTAACAAACTAACAAACTAACAAACTAACAAACTAACAAACTAACAAACTAACAAACTAACAGACTAACAAACTAACACACTAACAGACTAACAAACTAACAAGCTAACAAACTAACAAACTAACAGACTAACAAACTAACAGACTAACAGACTAACAAACAAACAAGCTAACAAACTAACAAATTAACGAACTAACAAGCTAACAAACTAACAAGCTAACAAACTAACAAGCTAACAATCTAACAAACTAACAAACTAACAAACTAACAAACTAACAAACTAACAAACTAACAAACTAACAAACTAACAAACTAACATACTAACAAACTAACAAACTAACAAACTAACAAACTAACAAACTAACAAACTAACAAACTAACAAACTAACAAACTAACAAACTAACAAACTAACAAACTAACAAACTAACAAACTAACAAACTAACAAACTAACAAACTAACAAACTAACAAACTAACAAACTGACAAACTAACAAACTAACAAACTGACAAACTAACAAACTGACAAACTGACAAACTAACAAACTAACAAACTAACAAACTAACAAACTAACAAACTAACAAACTAACAAAGTAACAAACTAACAAACCAACAAACCAACAAACCAACAAACTAACAAACCGACAAACTAACAAACTAACAAACTAACAAACTAACAAACCAACAAACTAACAAACCAACAAACTAACAAAGTAACAAAGTAACAAAGTAACAAAGTAACAAACTAACAAACTAACAAACTAACAAACTAACAAACTAACAAACTAACAAACTAACAAACTAACAAACTAACAAACTAACAAACTAACAAACTAACAAACTAACAAACTAACAAACTAACAAACTAACAAACTAACAAACTAACAAACTAACAAACTAACAAACTAACAAACTAACAAACTAACAAACTAACAAACTAACAAACTAACAAACTAACAAACTAACAAACTAACAAACTAACAAACTAACAAACTAACAAACTAACAAACTAACAAACTAACAAACTAACAAACTAACAAACTAACAAACTAACAAACTAACAAACTAACAAACTAACAAACTAACAAACTAACAAACTAACAAACTAACAAACTAACAAACTAACAAACTAACAAACTAACAAACTAACAAACTAACAAACTAACAAACTAACAAACTAACAAACTAACAAACTAACAAACTAACAAACTAACAAACTAACAAACTAACAAACTAACAAACTAACAAACTAACAAACTAGCAACCTAACAAACTAACAAACTAACAAACTAACAAACTAACAAACTAACAAACTAACAAACTAACAAACTAACAAACTAACAAACTAACAAACTAACAAACTAACAAACTAACAAACTAGCAACCTAACAAACTAGCAACCTAACAAACTAACAAACTAACAAACTAACAAACTAACAAACTAACAAACTAACAAACTAACAAACTAACAAACTAACAAACTAACAAACTAACAAACTAACAAACTAACAAACTAACAAACTAACAAACTAACAAACTAACAAACTAACAAACTAACAAACTAACAAACTAACAAACTAACAAACTAACAAACTAACAAACTAACAAACTAACAAACTAACAAACTAACAAACTAACAAACTAACAAACTAACAAACTAACAAACTAACAAACTAACAAACTAACAAACTAACAAACTAACAAACTAACAAACTAACAAACTAACAAACTAACAAACTAACAAACTAACAAACTAACAAACTAACAAACTAACAAACTAACAAACTAACAAACTAACAAACTAACAAACTAACAAACTAACAAACTAACAAACTAACAAACTAACAAACTAACAAACTAACAAACTAACAAACTAACAAACTAACAAACTAACAAACTAACAAA
>NC_135018.1:27064270-27066770 GCF_051020955.1 Megalopta genalis | reverse complement strand
CTAACAAACTAACAAACTAACAAACTAACAAACTAACAAGCTAACAAACTAACAAGCTAACAAGCTAACAAGCTAACAAACTAACAAACTAACAAACTAACAAACTAACAAACTAGCAAACTAACAAACAATGAAAGTAACAATCTAACAAGCTAACAAGCTAACAAGCTAACAAACTAACAAGCTAACAAGCTAACAAGCTAACAAACTAACAAACTAACAAACTAACAAACTAACAAACTAACAAACTAACAAACTAACAAACTAACAAACTAACAAACTAACAGACTAACAAACTAACACACTAACAGACTAACAAACTAACAAGCTAACAAACTAACAAACTAACAGACTAACAAACTAACAGACTAACAGACTAACAAACAAACAAGCTAACAAACTAACAAATTAACGAACTAACAAGCTAACAAACTAACAAGCTAACAAACTAACAAGCTAACAATCTAACAAACTAACAAACTAACAAACTAACAAACTAACAAACTAACAAACTAACAAACTAACAAACTAACAAACTAACATACTAACAAACTAACAAACTAACAAACTAACAAACTAACAAACTAACAAACTAACAAACTAACAAACTAACAAACTAACAAACTAACAAACTAACAAACTAACAAACTAACAAACTAACAAACTAACAAACTAACAAACTAACAAACTAACAAACTAACAAACTGACAAACTAACAAACTAACAAACTGACAAACTAACAAACTGACAAACTGACAAACTAACAAACTAACAAACTAACAAACTAACAAACTAACAAACTAACAAACTAACAAAGTAACAAACTAACAAACCAACAAACCAACAAACCAACAAACTAACAAACCGACAAACTAACAAACTAACAAACTAACAAACTAACAAACCAACAAACTAACAAACCAACAAACTAACAAAGTAACAAAGTAACAAAGTAACAAAGTAACAAACTAACAAACTAACAAACTAACAAACTAACAAACTAACAAACTAACAAACTAACAAACTAACAAACTAACAAACTAACAAACTAACAAACTAACAAACTAACAAACTAACAAACTAACAAACTAACAAACTAACAAACTAACAAACTAACAAACTAACAAACTAACAAACTAACAAACTAACAAACTAACAAACTAACAAACTAACAAACTAACAAACTAACAAACTAACAAACTAACAAACTAACAAACTAACAAACTAACAAACTAACAAACTAACAAACTAACAAACTAACAAACTAACAAACTAACAAACTAACAAACTAACAAACTAACAAACTAACAAACTAACAAACTAACAAACTAACAAACTAACAAACTAACAAACTAACAAACTAACAAACTAACAAACTAACAAACTAACAAACTAACAAACTAACAAACTAACAAACTAACAAACTAACAAACTAACAAACTAACAAACTAACAAACTAACAAACTAACAAACTAACAAACTAACAAACTAACAAACTAACAAACTAGCAACCTAACAAACTAACAAACTAACAAACTAACAAACTAACAAACTAACAAACTAACAAACTAACAAACTAACAAACTAACAAACTAACAAACTAACAAACTAACAAACTAACAAACTAGCAACCTAACAAACTAGCAACCTAACAAACTAACAAACTAACAAACTAACAAACTAACAAACTAACAAACTAACAAACTAACAAACTAACAAACTAACAAACTAACAAACTAACAAACTAACAAACTAACAAACTAACAAACTAACAAACTAACAAACTAACAAACTAACAAACTAACAAACTAACAAACTAACAAACTAACAAACTAACAAACTAACAAACTAACAAACTAACAAACTAACAAACTAACAAACTAACAAACTAACAAACTAACAAACTAACAAACTAACAAACTAACAAACTAACAAACTAACAAACTAACAAACTAACAAACTAACAAACTAACAAACTAACAAACTAACAAACTAACAAACTAACAAACTAACAAACTAACAAACTAACAAACTAACAAACTAACAAACTAACAAACTAACAAACTAACAAACTAACAAACTAACAAACTAACAAACTAACAAACTAACAAACTAACAAACTAACAAACTAACAAACTAACAAACTAACAAACTAACAAACTAACAAACTAACAAACTAACAAACTAACAAACTAACAAACTAACAAACTAACAAACTAACAAACTAACAAACTAACAAACTAACAAACTAACAAACTAACAAACTAACAAACTAACAAACTAACAAACTAACAAACTAACAAACTAACAAACTAACAAACTAACAAACTAACAAACTAACAAACTAACAAACTAACAAACTAACAAACTAACAAACTAACAAACTAACAAACTAACAAACTAACAAACTAACAAACTAACAAACTAACAAACTAACAAACTAACAAACTAACAAACTAACAAACTAACAAACTAACAAACTAACAAACTAACAAACTAA
>NC_135018.1:26869270-26871770 GCF_051020955.1 Megalopta genalis | reverse complement strand
AACAAACTAACAAGCTAACAAGCTAACAAGCTAACAAACTAACAAACTAACATACTAACAAACTAACAAACTAGCAACCTAACAAACTAACAAACTAACAAACTAACAAACTAACAAACTAACAAACTGACAAACTGACAAACTAACAAACTAACAATCTAACAAACTAACAAACTAACAAACTAACAAACTAACAAACTAACAAACTAACAAACTAACAAACTAACAAACTAACAAACTAACAAACTAACAAACTAACAAACTAACAAACTAACAAACTAACAAACTAACAAACTAACAAGCTAACAAGCTAACAAACTAACAAACTAACAAACTAACAAACTAACAAACTAACAGACTAACAAACTGACAAACTAACAAACTAACAAACTAACAAACTAACAAACTAACAAACTAACAAACTAACAAACTAACAAACTAACAAACTAACAAACTAACAAACTAACAAACTAACAAACTAACAAACTGACAAACTGACAAACTAACAAACTAACAAACTAACAAACTAACAAACTAACAAACTAACAAACTAACAAACTAACAAACTAACAAGCTAACAAGCTAACAAACTAACAAACTAACAAACTAACAAACTAACAAACTAACAAACTAACAAACTAACAAACTAACAAACTAACAAACTAACAAACTAACAAACTAACAAACTAACAAACTAACAAACTAACAAACTAACAAACTAACAAACTAACAAACTAACAAACTAACAAACTAACAAACTAACAAACTAACAAACTAACAAACTAACAAACTAACAAACTAACAAACTAACAAACTAACAAACTAACAAACTAACAAACTAACAAACTAACAAACTAACAAACTAACAAACTAACAAACTAACAAACTAACAAACTAACAAACTAACAAACTAACAAACTAACAAACTAACAAACTAACAAACTAACAAACTAACAAACTAACAAACTAACAAACTAACAAACTAACAAACTAACAAACTAACAAACTAACAAACTAACAAACTAACAAACTAACAAACTAACAAACTAACAAACTAACAAACTAACAAACTAACAAACTAACAAACTAACAAACTAACAAACTAACAAACTAACAAACTAACAAACTAACAAACTAACAAACTAACAAACTAACAAACTAACAAACTAACAAACTAACAAACTAACAAACTAACAAACTAACAAACTAACAAACTAACAAACTAACAAACTAACAAACTAACAAACTAACAAACTAACAAACTAACAAACTAACAAACTAACAAACTAACAAACTAACAAACTAACAAACTAACAAACTAACAAACTAACAAACTAACAAACTAACAAACTAACAAACTAACAAACTAACAAACTAACAAACTAACAAACTAACAAACTAACAAACTAACAAACTAACAAACTAACAAACTAACAAACTAACAAACTAACAAACTAACAAACTAACAAACTAACAAACTAACAAACTAACAAACTAACAAACTAACAAACTAACAAGCTAACAAACTAACAAACTAACAAACTAACAAACTAACAAACTAACAAACTAACAAACTAACAAACCAACAAACTAACAAAATAACAAACTAACAAACTAACAAACTAACAAAATATCAAACTAACAAACTAACAAACTAACAAACTAACAAACTAACAAACTAACAAACGAACAAACTAACAAACTAAGAGACGAACAAACGAACAAACTAACAAACTAACAAACTAACAAACGAACAAACGAACAAACGAACAATCTAACAAAATAACAAACTAACAAACTAACAAACTAACAAACTAACAAACGAACAAACTAACAACCTAACAAACTAACAAACTAACAAACTAACAAACTAACAAACTAACAAACTAACAAACTAACAAACTAACAAACTAACAAACTAACAAACTAACAAACTAACAAACTAACAAACTAACAAACTAACAAACTAACAAACTAACAAACTAACAAACTAACAAACTAACAAACTAACAAACTAACAAACTAACAAACTAACAAACTAACAAACTAACAAACTAACAAACTAACAAACTAACAAACTAACAAACTAACAAACTAACAAACCAACAAACTAACAAAATAACAAACTAACAAACTAACAAACTAACAAACTAACAAAATAACAAACTAACAAACTAACAAACTAACAAACGAACAAACTAACAAACGAACAAACTAACAAACTAACAAACTAACAAACTAACAAACTAACAAACTAACAAACTAACAAACTAACAAACTAACAAACTAACAAACTAACAAACTAACAAACTAACAAACTAACAAACTAACAAACTAACAAACTAACAAACTAACAAACTAACAAACTAACAAACTAACAAACTAACAAACTAACAAACTAACAAACTAACAAACTAACAAACTAACAAACTAACAAACTAACAAACTAACAAACTAACAAACTAACAAACTAACAAACTAACAAACTAACAAACTAACA
>NC_135018.1:26786770-26791770 GCF_051020955.1 Megalopta genalis | reverse complement strand
AACCACAAACCAACAAACAACAAACCAACAAACCAACAAACCAACAAACCAACAAACCAACAAACCAACAAACCAACAAACCAACAAACCAACAAACCAACAAACCAACAAACCAACAAACCAACAAACCAACAAACCAACAAACCAACAAACCAACAAACCAACAAACCAACAAACCAACAAACCAACAAACCAACAAACCAACAAACCAACAAACCAACAAACCAACAAACCAACAAACCAACAAACCAACAAACAACAAACAAACAAACCAACAAACCAACAAACCAACAAACCAACAAACCAACAAACCAACAAACCAACAAACCAACAAACCAACAAGCCAACAAGCCAACAAGCTAACAAACCAACAAACCAACAAACCAACAAACCAACAAACCAACAAACCAACAAACCAACAAACCAACAAACCAACAAACCAACAAACCAACAAACCAACAAACCAACAAACCAACAAACCAACAAACCAACAAACCAACAAACCAACAAACCAACAAACCAACAAACCAACAAACCAACAAACCAACAAACCAACAAACCAACAAACCAACAAACCAACAAACCAACAAACCAACAAACCAACAAACCAACAAACCAACAAGCCAACAAACCAACAAGCCAACAAACTAACAAACTAACAAACTAACAAACTAACAAACTAACAAACTAACAAACTAACAAACTAACAAACTAACAAACTAACAAACTAACAAACTAACAAACTAACAAACTAACAAACTAACAAACTAACAAACTAACAAACTAACAAACTAACAAACTAACAAACTAACAAACTAACAAACTAACAAGCTAACAAGCTAACAAACTAACAAACTAACAAACTAACAAACTAACAAACTAACAAACTAACAAACTAACAAACTAACAAACTAACAAGCTAACAAACTAACAAACTAACAAACTAACAATCTAACAAACTAACAAACTAACAAACTAACAAACTAACAAACTTACAAACTAACAAACTAACAAACTAACAAACCAACAAACTATCAAACCAACAAACCAACAAACCAACAAACCAACAAACCAACAAACCAACAAACCAACAAACCAACAAACCAACAAACCAACAAACCAACAAACCAACAAACCAACAAACCAACAAACCAACAAACCAACAAACCAACAAACCAACAAACCAACAAACCAACAAACCAACAAACCAACAAACCAACAAACCAACACACCAACAAACCAACAAACCAACAAACCAACAAACCAACAAACCAACAAACCAACAAACCAACAAACCAACAAACCAACAAACCAACAAACCAACAAACCAACAAACCAACAAACCAACAAACCAACAAACCAACAAACCAACAAACCAACAAACCAACAAACCAACAAACCAACAAACCAACAAACCAACAAACCAACAAACCAACAAACCAACAAACCAACAAACCAACAAACCAACAAACCAACAAACCAACAAACCAACAAACCAACAAACCAACAAACCAACAAACCAACAAACCAACAAACCAACAAACCAACAAACCAACAAACCAACAAACCAACAAACCAACAAACCAACAAACCAACAAACCAACAAACCAACAAACCAACAAACCAACAAACCAACAAACCAACAAACCAACAAACCAACAAACCAACAAACCAACAAACCAACAAACCAACAAACCAACAAACCAACAAACCAACAAACCAACAAACCAACAAACCAACAAACCAACAAACCAACAAACCAACAAACCAACAAACCAACAAACCAACAAACCAACAAACCAACAAACCAACAAACCAACAAACCAACAAACCAACAAACCAACAAACTAACAAACCAACAAACCAACAGACCAACAAACCAACAAACCAACAAACCAACAAATCAACAAACTAACAAACTAACAAACTAACAAACTAACAAACTAACAAACTAACAAACTAACAAACTAACAAACTAACAAACTAACAAACCAACAAACTAACAAACTAACAAACTAACAAACTAACAAACTAACAAACTAACAAACTAACAAACTAACAAACTAACAAACTAACAAACTAACAAACTAACAAACCAACAAACCAACAAACCAACAAACCAACAAACCAACAAACCAACAAACCAACAAACCAACAAACCAACAAACCAACAAGCCAACAAACCAACAAGCCAACAAACTAACAAACTAACAAACTAACAAACTAACAAACTAACAAACTAACAAACTAACAAACTAACAAACTAACAAACTAACAAACTAACAAACTAACAAACTAACAAACTAACAAACTAACAAACTAACAAACTAACAAACTAACAAACTAACAAACTAACAAACTAACAAGCTAACAAACTAACAAACTAACAAACTAACAAACTAACAAACTAACAAACTAACAAACTAACAAACTAACAAACTAACAAACTAACAAGCTAACAAACTAACAAACTAACAAACTAACAATCTAACAAACTAACAAACTAACAAACTAACAAACTAACAAACTTACAAACTAACAAACTAACAAACTAACAAACCAACAAACTATCAAACCAACAAACCAACAAACCAACAAACCAACAAACCAACAAACCAACAAACCAACAAACCAACAAACCAACAAACCAACAAACCAACAAACCAACAAACCAACAAACCAACAAACCAACAAACCAACAAACCAACAAACCAACAAACCAACAAACCAACAAACCAACAAACCAACAAACCAACAAACCAACACACCAACAAACCAACAAACCAACAAACCAACAAACCAACAAACCAACAAACCAACAAACCAACAAACCAACAAACCAACAAACCAACAAACCAACAAACCAACAAACCAACAAACCAACAAACCAACAAACCAACAAACCAACAAACCAACAAACCAACAAACCAACAAACCAACAAACCAACAAACCAACAAACCAACAAACCAACAAACCAACAAACCAACAAACCAACAAACCAACAAACCAACAAACCAACAAACCAACAAACCAACAAACCAACAAACCAACAAACCAACAAACCAACAAACCAACAAACCAACAAACCAACAAACCAACAAACCAACAAACCAACAAACCAACAAACCAACAAACCAACAAACCAACAAACCAACAAACCAACAAACCAACAAACCAACAAACCAACAAACCAACAAACCAACAAACCAACAAACCAACAAACCAACAAACCAACAAACCAACAAACCAACAAACCAACAAACCAACAAACCAACAAACCAACAAACCAACAAACCAACAAACCAACAAACCAACAAACCAACAAACCAACAAACCAACAAACCAACAAACCAACAAACCAACAAACCAACAAACCAACAAACCAACAAACCAACAAACCAACAAACTAACAAACCAACAAACCAACAGACCAACAAACCAACAAACCAACAAATCAACAAACTAACAAACTAACAAACTAACAAACTAACAAACTAACAAACTAACAAACTAACAAACTAACAAACTAACAAACTAACAAACTAACAAACTAACAAACTAACAAACTAACAAACTAACAAACTAACAAACTAACAAACTAACAAACTAACAAACTAACAAACTAACAAACTAACAAACTAACAAACTAACAAACTAACAAACTAACAAACTAACAAACTAACAAACTAACAAACTAACAAACTAACAAACTAACAAACTAACAAACTAACAAGCTAACAAACTAACAAACTAACAAACTAACAAACTAACAATCTAACAAACCAACAAACTAACAAACTAACAAGCTAACAAGCTAACAAACTAACAAACTAACAAGCTAACAAGCTAACAAGCTAACAAGCTAACAAGCTAACAAACTAACAAACTAACAAACTAACAAACTAACAATCTAACAATCTAACAAACTAACAAACTAACAAACTAACAAACTAACAAGCTAACAAGCTAACAAGCTAACAAGCTAACAAGCTAACAAACTAACAAACTAACAAACTAACAAACAAACAAGCTAACAAACTAACAAGCTAACAAACTAACAAGCTAACAAACTAACAAACTAACAAGCTAACAAACTAACAAACTAACAACCTAACAAACTAACAAACTAACAAACTAACAAACTAACAAACTAACAAACTAACAAACTAACAAACTAACAAACTAACAAGCTAACAAGCTAACAAACCAACAAACCAACAAACCAACAAACCAACAAACCAACAAACCAACAAACCAACAAACCAACAAACCAACAAACCAACAAACCAACAAACCAACAAACCAACAAACCAACAAACCAACAAACCAACAAACCAACAAACCAACAAACCAACAAACCAACAAACCAACAAACCAACAAACCAACAAACCAACAAACCAACAAACCAACAAACCAACAAACCAACAAACCAACAAACCAACAAACCAACAAACCAACAAACCAACAAACCAACAAACCAACAAACCAACAAACCAACAAACCAACAAACCAACAAACCAACAAACCAACAAACCAACAAACCAACAAACCAACAAACCAACAAACCAACAAACCAACAAACCAACAAACCAACAAACCAACAAACCAACAAACCAACAAACCAACAAACCAACAAACCAACAAACCAACAAACCAACAAACCAACAAACCAACAAACCAACAAACCAACAAACCAACAAACCAACAAACCAACAAACCAACAAACCAACAAACCAACAAACCAACAAACCAACAAACCAACAAACCAACAAACCAACAAACCAACAAACCAACAAACCAACAAACCAACAAACCAACAAACCAACAAACTAACAAACTAACAAACTAACAAACTAACAAACTAACAAACTAACAAACTAACAAACTAACAAACTAACAAACTAACAAACTAACAAACTAACAAACTTACAGACTTACAAACTAACAAACCAACAAACTAACAAACCAACAAACTAACAAACCAACAAACTATCAAAC